>NC_042968.1:87329940-87349940 GCF_901001165.1 Salmo trutta | reverse complement strand
CTGCTACTCAGGCCCAGAAGCTAGGATATGCATATAATTGGTAGATTTGGATAGAAAGCACTCTAATTTCTAAAACTGTTAAAATTATGTCTGTGAGTATAACAGAACTTATTTGGCAGGCGAAACCCCTTGGACAAACCATCCAGGAAAAAAAATTGTGAGGTGACTCTGTTTTCAATTGTTTTCTATGTGAATCTAGATTTCTGAGGCATTTGGTTGCAGTTCATATGGCTTCCACTAGATGTCAACAGTCTTTAGAAATTGGTTGATGTTTTTCCTTTGAGAAATTAAGAAGCAGCCCTGTTATTTTCATGTGTCACTCCAGGTGCACTCGACCTGGAACGTGCTTCACTTTGTTTTCGTCCGGTATTGAACACAGTTTATCCCGTCTTAAATTTTATCAATTATTTACGTTTTAAAATATCTAAAGTTGGATTAGGAAAGTTGTTTGAAATGTTTGGACAAAGTTTACAGGTATCTTATTAGATATTTTGTAGTCATGTTGGGCGAGTTGGCACCGGTGTTTTTCTGAATCAAACGCGCCAATTAACTGAACAAATGGAATTAACCGAACAAAAGGACCATTTGTTATGTTTATGGGACATATTGGACTGCCAACAGAAGAAGCTCTTCAAAGGTAAGGCATGAATTATATTGTTATTACTGAGTTTTGTGTCGCGCCTGGCGGGTTGAAATATGATTGTCATGTGTTTGTTTGATGGGGTGCTGTCCTCAGATAATCACATGGTTTGCTTTCGCCGTAAAGCCTTTTTGAAATCTGACATGGTGGCTAGATTAACAAGACGTTAAGCTTGGTGTATTGCACTTGTGAATGTATGAAAGTTAAATATTTCGAATAATTTTTTGGGAATTTCACGCTCTGCCATTTCACCGGATGTTGTGGAAACGTTCCGCTAGCGGAACCCCTAGCCATAGCAGATTTAAAATATTCTGGGTCCACAGTGTTTCCCGCCTAGACACAGCTGTAGGCTATTTGTGCATTTGTGCAAGGGATAAGAAGTAATCAGGTATATTATGACATTTACACTGGACCAGAGCATTACATTTTTCCCTTTCATGCCAGTGGTTATCAAAATAGAGAGAGCTGGAAATATTTTGTAATATGTTGAGGAACTATTGTCATTCTCAACTGATTCTAAAAACAGACTTTATTTAATTGCTGTTTGAGGTGAAGAAAACATTATTTGAGAAGCTCCACAGTTCATTAGTGGTGGTGAGTTAAGACAATAAGAAATACTATCAGACATCCCCAAATGGAAACATTTTATAGGTCTACATTTGCACGCAGGCCAGGTAGACTAGTCCTACTTTTATATGGTTATCAGGTGCGCGCCCTTACTCAACATTGACAGAAGAGTTTCAAACAAAACATGATGAATAAATTGACAAATCTCAGAAATGGAATGAAATAAACAAAAACTTGGAACTCACAAGTTTGGCATAGGTTGTGAGTTCTGCATACAACGTGTCCACTCCAACAATGAAAATGGTAAACGATCGTAGTAGTAATAATATGTTGAATGCCTTAACATAAATTACCATAACCAAACAAGCATTGCAGATTAGAAATGATTGGAATTAGGGGTAAATGTAGGCTACTACTGGTGATGTACGCACTGGGCAATTGATAGACACAGCAAACAATGCACACAATGAAGTTATGAAACAATGACTATGCACAAAATGGCTGGAGAGAGCGCATTCTGGAGAGAGACATGCCTTGTGCAGCTGAGCCACACTTCACTTTTTCTTGGACAGTGGCATCCCCACGGCCTCCTCAATGGATTAGTCCACTGAGACACGTGTCAGATAGGTGTCTTGTGTGCCATTAAAAAAATATATAATCTTTGCCACTGCTCGACCAAAAAAATCTTGTTCGACCAACAAGGGTCAGCCCTACTTCCTATGTAGCCAGCCTCGCAAGTGTGTGTTTCAGAATAGGGTAAACATCTAGCTAGCTATTTTCAGGTTATTTTCTGCTTTGCTATTGTTATATAATTCTACAAAACATGTATTTTCATAACGTTAGATGGCTTATGGCGCTTATACATATCCTCTGTATGACTCAGATCCTCTAGCTTTTGTTTAGGTACCTGATCGGCTAGGTCTAGCTATAGTTAGGTCTATAAAGCATGAGTGAAATGCAATATTGTACTCATACGTTGCTGCTACTATTGATTTTTTTATCCTGCTGCTCAGCCACGTTACCTCCTATCACCAGTATCACTGATATGGTTATTGATAATGTTCTTGTACAAACTGTATATTATTTTGTTCTTTCTCTACTAGCATTGACACTTTCTATTTTTGATATTGCTACTATGCAAATATGCAAGTCAGAGTTTCACTGTACCGTTTACACCTTCTGTATCCCGTGTATGTGACAAATAAACTTTGATTTGATATAGTGTGTATTTACCAGAGACAGTAATGTGAAGAACAACATGACCTGCACCAAAGTCAGATTAGGATATAGGCCAAGGACTAGATAAGTGTATATTTACCTGGAGTTTTTCCTTATTGTAGGCTACTACTTTTACTTCTTTTAGTCTAGAAATCTGTCGTTGTTTTACTACACTACTCACTCTGTTTAAAACATAGCTTCACATGTGAATCTTTAAAGAGATGGGTGGGGTTAAGGCTAAAGAGGTTGTGAACGATGCTGAATGGGTGTAGACAAAGAAGAGTTCTCCAGTAGGTGTACCAAAACATTCGAGGGCTATTTTTTTTTAAAGTGGGGTTACAAGTTGATCAACTTTCAAAGCAGAATTACTTTCCCATTGTTCCTCAACTGCAGGTTATGATATACAATCTCTACTTTTATCCAATGTAAAAAACACTTTCAAATGTTTCTACTTAAGACCAAATCGAGGCAGTGAGTCATAAATGGTCCTCAAAACCGGTTTAGGCCAACTTGGATGTATTTTTGTATTTACAGAATAGTAGCAAACTACTGAAGTCAATGTGGCACACATCAAGTTTCACGTTTTTAATGTCACATGCACAAGTACAGTGAAAAGCCTATGTTATCCTAACAATGCATTAATCAATATCAATGTAGTACTATAAAATAAAATATGGTAGAACAAAAACACAAGAGCAATAGAAATAATAACACGAGAAAGTAGGTAAGCTACATACAGGGTCAATTCCAATACCATATTTACAATGTGCAAGGATACTGAAGTGATGGAGGTAGATATGAAAAGAGGTAGGTGACTAGGCATCAGGATATATGATAAACAGAGTAGCAGTAACTTACATGATGATTGAAGTGATTGTGTGTGTGTGTGTGTTGCAATGTCAGTGTGCGTGGGTGAGTGTGTTGTTCACAGGAGACTTGGTAATAAAATATTGCCTTCCGTCAAGATGGAAGCTGTCTTTTTCCATACATCACACACACAACCAATGCTACAGCACCACTACCTATGCAACAACAACTACCTCTTAGTTGACTCAACTGATGAAGTGGAAACTGGCCACTTGGGGCAACAGTGAGTCCTGTTACCTTCAAGTAGGTTTTGCTAGGGTGTTGTGGACGGGGATGGCGGCCTTAATGCCTAAACTTAACCATAACCTTAAAACTTTGTAGTTAATGCCTATACTTAACCTTAAACTCTTAGAAATTTGACATTTGCATTGTGGACTGGGATGGCGGTTGGGCATAAGCATCTGCCTCTGATTACAAAGTTTGCAACTTCAAATCCAGTGATAGGAAGTTGTTTTTGAGCTTTTTTTTAAGCCTATCCCAAACCTTAACCATTCTGAATTATTGTCTAACCTTAAGATTTCTCAGTTAATGCCTAAACTTAACCTTAAACACTGTACTGCACTGACACTGCAGAGAATCCCCTCTGAACACTCCCTCTTGAACCCTGGGAGTAAGAGAGAGTTTGACTATCTCTGGAACTCTCCCAGAAGGCTCCCTAGTAACCTCCCTAACGATGGAGCTGTGAATTGCCCTCTACAAGACAATAGTCAGGCTCTGGTTGGGGGATGGTAAGCTACTTGATGCAGCCTGATAATCACAAACTCCCAGGGTCAGAGAGAGGGTTCCGAGGGGATTTTCTACAGATACTGTCAGTATATTACTATGTATTTCATCTGTGAAATAAAACTCTTATATATGTTCTTCATTCCTCAGTTGGAAATGTGAACGTTTACAGTGTATTATTTTCCCTCAGAAAACAATTCGAAGCGATTAACATTTTTTGGGAGGGTTTTGTTATACAGCCACAGCACTGGTGTCAATAAGGATTTTTCAAGGCTATGTGTTGCATGTACTGTATAGTGAGGACTATTTGATATTGTACACATTGGCAGCTAAAAGCAGAATTGCAGTATACAAACAAAACAGTTACGAATGAGAAACTAAGGGAAGGGAAGGTGATGAGCCATCGGTGGAAGGTTGTTCAAAGGATTCTGAAGGCGTCATCTGTCTCCTTAAATCCAGCGTAGACACATGTGGGTGAGCGGTACTTGTTGCGGATGGTGCTGACGATGTAACTGGGTAACACTTGTCTCTGATCATGGCACATGTCGTTTGCCTTTTAATCCCCATTCCAAGACCACTCTGTAAGCCACAAATCTATATTGTGCGGTAGCAGAATCACACAACTGTAGGCAACTGATTAACATGTGAGTGTTCTGATGACATATCTGACACAGCCTATGAATACCGTAATGCTGGGAAGTGTATTTATCACACATACTTTATTGACAGCTGGCCATTAGGTCCCTCTGGCCGAGGTCTCTTCTTTCAGTTTATTTTTGGCACATGGAAAAAAGTTTCTACAACTGCTGGGATTAGGAGGACTGGAAAATCATTGTCACTGGTTACACAGAGTAAGGTGGGCTTGCGGGTCAGCGGTGTCTTGACACCAGACAATTCTAGATTTTCCAAGGCTAGCATAAGCAGGTCCCACTTCGCGCAACAAAGACACTCGTCTTCAGTGGGCATCGCTTGGTATTGCCCACAGGTACAGAGCCAGTTCCGAGATGACCTGAGTCGGGTCTCATCTGCTGGTTGAATATATGCCTCAGCCTCTGCCTGCTCCGTTTCTCTCTCTCCTTTCTCTGTCTTCCTGTCTTCCTCCATCTATTAAAAGCTAAACGTCTGTGTATTCCGGTTCAGATAAATAAGGCTTGTCTGCAAATTCAAACATTTCCTCCTCGTATTCGTAGCCACACATGTTGGTTGTGTAGTTGTTTGAAATAAAAAACGAATTAGCTAGCTTGGAAGATTAGCGACCGGCAGCTAGCTAGCAGCTCTGTGTTTACAGTGGACACATTTGTTGTGTACTGGCTAGTGTGCTTCTGAAGTATATGCATGCACGCCAATATACATGCGTCAGAAGTTATCGCTCGAGTTCAAATAAAATGGATTACAACGTTGCAGATAAAGTTCGGTATGACAAAATGTCATGTGATCAACTTCTAAAGAACTTAATCATGATACTGAGAGCTTTGCCATTTGTAAAAAAAGATGCAATTGGATGTTTCTGGAGTCTTCGTTCACCTCTTCTGGAGTCTTTGTCCACCTCTACGCAGACGATACCATTCTATATACATCTGGCCCTTTTTTGGACACTGTGTTAACTAACCTTCAAACAAGCTTCAATGCCATATAACACTCCTTCCGTGGCCTCCAACTGCTCTTAGACGCTAGTAAAACCAAATGCATGCTTTTCAACCGTTCGCTGCCCGCACCCGCCCGCCCGACTAGCATCACTACTCTGGACGGTTCTGACTTAGAATACGTGGACAACTACAAATACTTAGGTGTCTGGCTAGACTGTAAACTCTCCTTCCAAACTCATATCAAACATCTCCAATCCAAAATCAAATCTAGAATTAGCTTTTTATTTCGCAAAAAAAAACCTCCTTCACTCACGCCGCCAAACTTACCATAGTAAAACTGACTATCCTACCAATCCTCGACTTCGGCGATGTCATCTACAAAATAGCTTCTAATACTCTACTCAGCAAACTGGATGCAGTCTACCACAGTGCCATCCGTTTTGTTACCAAAGCCCCTTATACCACCCACCACTGCGACCTGTATGCTCTAGTTGGCTGGCCCTCGCTACATATTCGTCGCCAGACCCACTGGCTCCAGGTCATCTATAAGTATATGCTAGGTAAAGCTCCACCTTATCTCAGCTCACTGGTCACGATAACAACACCCACGCGTAGCACACGCTCCAGCAGGTACATCTCACTGGTCATCCCCAAAGCCAACACCCCCTTTGGCCACCTTTCCTTCCAGTTCTCTGCTGCCAGTGACTGGAACGAATTGCAAGAATCGCTGAAGCTGGAGACTAACATTTCCCTCACTAACTTTAAACATCAGCTATCTGAGCAGCTAACTGATCGCTGCAGCTGTGCATAGTCCATCTGTAAATAGCACACCCAATCTACCTACCTCATCCCCATATTGTTTTTTTTTACTATCCTGCTCTTTTGCACACCAGTATCACTACTTGCACATCATCATCTGCTCATCATCCTCTGCTCATCTATCACCCCAGTGTTAATCTGCTAAATTGTAATTACTTTGCTACTATGGCCTATTCATTGCCTTACCTGCTCACGCCATTTGCACACACTGTATATAGACTTTTTTTTATTCTATTGTGTTATTGACTGTACGCTTGTTTATTCCATGTGTAACTCTGTGTTGTTGTTTGTGTCGCACTGCTTTGCTTTATCTTGGCCAGGTCACAGTTGTAAATGAGAACGTGTTCTCAACTAGCCTACCTGGTTAACCTGTTGGGGCTAGGGGGCAGTATTTGCACAGCCGGATAAAAAACGTACCCGATTTAATCTGGTTACTACTCCTGCCCAGTAACTAGAATATGCATATAATTATTGGCTTTGGATAGAAAACACCATAAAGTTTCTAAAACTGTTTGAATGGTGTCTGTGAGTATAACAGAACTCATTTGGCAGGCCAAAACCTGAGAAGATTCCTTACAGGAAGTGGCCTGTCTGACCATTTCTTGCCCTCCTTGATCATCTCTAACAAAAACAGGGGATCTCTGGCATGACGTGACACTTCCTACGGCTCCCATAGGCTCTCAGAACCTTGGAAAAAGCTGAATGATGTAATTCAAGGCCCAGGCTGAAAAACACTAGCGCGTTTGGCAAGTGCTCTATCAGAGGGCCATCAGACTGAGGCTCATGCATGAGGGGATAGCATGCTTTTACTTTCACTCTCTTTGTAATAAAAAACGATTTCCCGGTCGGAATATTATTGCTTTTTTACGAGAAAAATTGCATAAAAATTGATTTTAAACAGCGGTTGACATGCTTCGAAGTACGGTAATGGAATATTTAGAAATATTTTGTCACGAAATGCGTCGTGCTCGTAACCGTTATTTACCCTTTCGGATAGTGTCTTGAATGCACGAACAAAACGCCGCTATTTGGATATAACAATGGATTATTTGGGACCAAACCAACATTTGTTATTGAAGTAGAAGTCCTGGGAGTGCATTCTGACGAAGACAGCAAAGGTAATAACATTTTTCTTATAGTAAATCTGACTTTGGTGAGTGCTAAACTTGCTGGGTGTCTAAATAGCTAGCCCTGTGATGCCGGGCTATCTACTTAGAATATTGCAAAATGTGCTTTCACCGAAAAAGCTATTTTAAAATCGGACATATCGAGTGCATAGAGGAGTTCTGTATCTATAATTCTTAAAATAATTGTTATGTTTTTTGTGAACGTTTATCGTGAGTAATTTAGTAAATTCACCGGAAGTGTTCGGTGGGAATGCTAGTCACATGCTAGTCACCTGCTAATGTAAAAACCTGGTTTTTGATATAAATATGAACTTGATTGAACAGACATGCATGTATTGTATAACATAATGTCCTAAGATTGTCATCTGACGAAGATCATCAAAGGTTAGTGCTGCATTTAGCTGTGGTTTGGGTTTATGTGACATTATATGCTAGCTTGAAAAATGGGTGTCTGATTATTTCTGGCTGGGTACTCTGCTGACATAATCTAATGTTTTGCTTTCGTTGTAAAGCCTTTTTGAAATCGGACAGTGTGGTTAGATTAACGAGAGTCTTGTCTTTAAAATGCTGTAAAATAGTCATATGTTTGAGAAATTGAAGTAATAGCATTTCTAAGGTATTTGAACAACGCGCCACGGGATTCAACTGGCTGTTGAGTAGGTGGGTCCCACCTAGCCCAGAGAGGATAATATGAAAAATGTTTTATGTGAATTGCATGCTATAGAAGGTTACAGACATTTTTTTTTAATTTCACTTGTTTTTGAGAAACTTACCCCTAAACAGCAATCGATTTCCTGAGTCTCATTCTGGAGATCCAGGGCATCCATAAAGTTTTTTAAATTTAATTTTAAATTTATTTCACCTTTATTTAAGGTCTCCCGAATAACGCAGCGATCTAACATGCTGACCAAACCGCTCGCATCGCAAAATAAATACATGTTATTCAATCATTGCACCCACGCTGCTCACACGCGCCAACGAGCAACTGCATTGTCAAGCGCTAAAATAGAAGTTGCTTCCATTTGTGGCGCAGAATGCGCTGCAAGTCCTACCTCTCCCATCTCCTCATTGGCTTTTAGAAGCATATACCCACGTGCCATCTCCTCATTGGTTATACCCACGTGGGTGATTGAAAGATGAACCGAGGTCGGTCGGTCGTGGTAATACACCGTATTATAAACGTTAGATGCCAATCGCCATATAAAGTCCTAAGAAGAAAAAGCCTGGAAGGAGGAGAGATGACTAGAAACGATTCGGTTGACTGTTTAATGTGTGGATTTATTGTCAGAGTAGAGGACCTTGTGCATTTCAGGTAAAATAACAACTCAACGTTTATATCCCAGGACAAATTAGCTAGCAACAGCAAGCTAGCCAAATAGGACAAATTAGCTAGAAACTGCAAGCTAGCTAGTTAAGTTTCCATAAATGTTTAATACTTTTTGACCTGTCCCCAAATTAATATAATTGGTTCAGAGTTTGTTTTGATATTTCAACCTGCATGTCGTGATCACGTTTGGTGTGAGGGGACAAAATCTATTTGCGCACGATGGCGCATGCGGACGGTTTGGGCGTGCACACGCGTCCGGTTTGGGCATGGTGTAAGGCACTGCATCGCAGTGCTAGAGGTGTCACTACAGTCCAGTGTTGTCAGGGTTAGGGGAGGGTTTGACCGGATGGGATGTCCTTGTTCCATTGTGCTCTAGCGGTTCCTTGTGGCGGCCAGGCGCATGCACGCTGACTTCGGTCACCAGCTGTACCGTGTTTCCTCCGATACATTGGTGCGTCTGGCTTCTGGGTTAAGTGGGCAGCATGTCAAGAAGCAGTTTGGATTGGTTGGGTCGTGTTTCGGAGGAAGCATGGTTCTCGACCTTTGCCTCTACCGAGTCTGTATGGGAGTTGCCGCGATTGGACAAGACTGTAACTACCAATTGGATATCATGAAAAAGGGGTAAAAAGCCCCTTCAAAACAATATTTACAGTATATATACAGTACCAGTCAAAAGTTTGGACACACCTACTCATTAGGGTTTTTATTTATTTTTCCTATTTTCTCCATTGTAGAATAATAGTGAAGACATTAAAACTATGAAATAACACATGGAATGCCAAGAGTGTGCAAAGCTGTCATCAAGGCAAAGGGTGGCTACTTTGAAGAATCTCAAATATAAAACATACTGTATTGTACCACTTTTTGGTGGTACAATACATGTGGTTACTACATGATTCCATTTGTTTTATTTCATAGTTGTAATTGATGTATTCTCTATTATTCTACAACACCCGTGCCAATATATCCTCTAAACAACGGCATTATCACTTAATTATTACTTTCAGATCGTCCCTCCTCATAAGGGAGAGGAAATTAGAGAATATCTTAAAGATATGTGGTAACAGAATTACAAGGCAATGTTTTTTAAACCTACAGAAGGCAAATATTTTCTGCAAAACTAAATATAAATGATGATATTAGTGTGCAGGGGTCTTTACTTCAACATTACTGTGTTTCCATGTATTTTCTATACCTTTTTCTAAGACCCCTTTTCCATCGGTGTGACCTTTGCTTATTTCTTATGTTGTTAATGATGTAAAATGGTTGAAAAATGTATCTATGCCTTCATTTCCCCGAAATACAGCCTTCATTCATCTGACACCAAATTTGATATGCTCTTATGAACTTCACGTTGGTGCTCATTAGTCATTTTACATAGATATGACCTTGTCTCATCTCTCTTTCTCTACCCTCTCTCAATTCAATTTAAGGGCATTATTGGCATGGGAAACATATGTTAACATTGCCAAAGCAAGTGAAATAGATAATAAACAAAAGTGAAATAAACAATAAAAATTAACAGTAAACATTACACTCACAGAAGTTCCAAAAGATGTCATATTATGTCTATATACAGAGTTGTAACAATGTGAAAAGAGTTAAAGTACAAAAGGGAAAATAAATAAACATTGTATTCTCTCTCTCTCATTATTTTTCTCCATCCCTCCCTCATTATTTTGCTCCCTCTCTCTATTTTTCTCCATCCTTCCCTCCCTCTATCATTATTTTGCTCCCTCTCTTTCTCCCCCCCTCTCTAACTCTCTCGTTATTATTTTTATTTAACTAGGCAAGTCAGTAAAGAACAAATTAATATTTTCAATGACAGCCTTGGAACAGTGGGTTAACTGCCTTATTCAGAGGCAAAACAACAGATTTGTACCTTGTCAGCTCAGGGATTTGATCTAGCAACCTTTTGGTTACTGGGCCAACACTCTAACCACTAGGCTACCTGCCACTCATCTTGTTACTTTTCTCCATCCATCCCTCCCACTCTCCCGTTATTTTGCCCCCCCTCCCCCTCTCTCCCCGCCTCTCTCCCCCTCCCTCTTTCTCTCTCTGTGTGTTAGTAGTGAAGTAAAGGTGACAGAGATAACTGTATTATAGACAAACCACCTCCACATTACACCACATTTCATCACTTTTACTGACAGACAGCATGCATATTCAGCAAACACACAGCTATACGGACGTTTATCATATTTGTGTGTGTGTGTGTGTGGGCTGGAAGAAACTCAGCCGGTATTGTAAACAAACAAGCACACATCACTGGCCTATTCCTTCCAGCCCACACACACAGCCACCACCCCCCAGTCCAGTGCAGGCCCAGATGGTTTCATTAGTAATGAGGATAGAATCCAGCTTGAAGATGGGCCAAACCAAGTGGCTTAACCGATAATGATCTGTGTGTGTGTGTGTGTGTGTGTGTCAGACCCAGGTTATTCTCTCTATCTATTGACGTTAAGCAGACCTTTTCCATTCCATTCAGTGCAGCTCATTCAGCCGTACAATACATTTGTCACCCAACAGCTTCTTTCTGAATAATTGCCTGTCAGTCTATTTCAGCATGAACATGATGATGACTCACCTAATTTATGTGGTGAGTGTTTGTCTGTGACAGAGCGATATGGTTCCACAATTGCAAAGCTGCTGTTTATCCAGACAGACACACACACACACACGTGTACCCTTTTAATAGTGTGCTGAAGTTGGATTTGAACCGGATGTAGGCTAGCATTACAAATGTCAAATTTTTTCCAGCAACATTGGAGCTTTACAGAAACCTACATACATCTGTCTCTCCCGTTCTCTCTCTGTAAACAGTCCCGGCCCCCGGACTATCTTGGCGCCTGTTCCTCGCGCCACAGTCTCATCACCCGCTCAAGAATGTCAGAAAGCTTCTGCTAAGGCGCACACATGCCCACACGCACATACACACACCGATAACTGTAAACTGCAGTGCAGCAGCCGTCTTCTATTTTAGAGAATAATATAGTGTGATATGGATAAAAAATGTATTCCCGCCGAACGGAGCCGAGCGGACCAGGCCGCGGGAGAGAGAAGATGAAGCTAGAGGTCTTAAAGATGTTGGATCTTAATTTGAGCCAATTTGATACAGCAGGAAAATACTCCTACAGCAACAGGAAATGTGAATTATTATAAAGATTATAATGAATGGACATTTTTGTAGGAGTTGATACACGTCTGAAATTTCAAATTGGAAATTACAATCTTCAGAAACCTCAAATACACTACGCATTTTACATTTTGTTAATTGCAGGAAAGTTCTCATGCAACAGGGTGATCAAATGAATGTCCTACATCTGTATGTTAAAGGGATAGTTCTGAATTTTGGCAATGAGGCACTTTTTCTACTTCTCCAGAGTCAGATGAACTTGAGGTTACCATTTTTATGTCTCTGCCTCCAGTATGAAGGAAGTTCTTATCTAGCGTTTGCGCAATTGTCTACGGAGATTCCAGTCTTTGTGCTAAGCTACAGCAGTTAACATTTTCTCGCAAAACTACCTCTAACTTCCTTCATCCTGGATGCAAATAAAAATGGTATTCACAAGTTAATCTGACTCTAGGGAAGTAGATAAAGTCCAGAGTTGCATTGCCAAAATCCCAAACTACCCAAACTATTTAACTGGTATCTCATTTAATGACACCAAGACAGTCCAAAACGCTCCAGGATTTGACAGTATACTTGGAACCCAGTTAGCACATAACGTTCTGAGAACCATATGTTTCTTAGATCTTCCCACAACTTTGTTGAAATGGTGTGCAGGATAATTGCTGGGCTTTGGAACATTCTCAACACATTTAAGGAACTTTTCCTGGTATTTCATTACTTTAACGTAACGTTTCCTAAAAGTTAAAACATGGTTACATGGCTCCATAGATGTGCACATTGCCCACCGCTTCCGAGTATACTACTCGCCAGTGTCCAGTCTCTTGACAACAAGGTAGATGAAATTCGACCAAGGGTTGCCTTCCAGAGAGACATCAGAGATTGTAACATTCTCTGTTTCACGGAAACATGGCTCTCTTGGGATATGTTGTCGGAATCGGATCAGCCACCGGGCTTCTCCACACAGGGCGCCGACAGAGATAAACACCTCTCTGGGACGAGGAAGGGTGGTGGTGAATGCTTCATGATTAACAACTCATGGTGTAATCATAACAACATACAGGAGTTCAGGTCCTTCTGCTCACCTGACCTAGAATTCATTACAATCAAATGCCGGCCATTTTACCTGCCAAGAGAATTCTCGTCAGTTATAGTCACAGCGCTGTACATTCCCCCTCAAGCAGATACCAAGACGCCCTGAAGGAACTTCACTGGACTCTATGTAAACTGGAAACCATATATCCTGAGGCTGCATTCATTGTAGTTGGGGAATTTAACAAAGCAAATTTGAGAACTAGGCTACCTAAATTCTATCAGCATATTGATTGACTACGCACAGGGATAATACATTCGATCACTGCTACTCTAACCTCCGCAATGCATACAAAGCCCTCCCCCGCGCTCCCTTCGGGAATACCGACCACGACGCCATCTTGCTCCTACCGTCTTATAGGCAGAAACTCAAACAGGATGTGACAGTGACGAGAACCATTCAACGCTGGTCTGACCAATCGGAAGCCATGCTTCAAGATTGGTTGGTTTGATCAACAGAGAACAACATCGACCTATACGCTGACTCGTTGAGTGAGTTTATGAAGAAGTGCATTAGAGATGTTGTACCCACTGTGAGCATTAAAACCTACCGTAACCAGAAACCGTGGATGGATGGCGGCATTCTTGCAAGACTGAAAGCGCGAACCACCGCATTTAACCATTGAAAGAGGTCTGGGAATATGGCTGTATTCCCTCCGCAAGGCAATAAAACAAGGAAAATGCCGGTACAGGGACAAGGTGGTCGCAATTCAACCGCTCAGACACAAGACATATGTGGCAGGGTCTACAGGAAATCACAAACTACAAAAAGAAAACCAGCCATGTCACTGACACCGACGTCATGCTTCCAAACAAACGAAACACCTTTGCCCATTTGAGGATAACACAGTGCCGCCGTTGCGGCCCGCTAACAAGGACTGCGCCGCCCCCCCCCTTCTCCGTGGCCGATGTGAGTAAAACATTTAAAAATGTTTACCCTCGGAAGGCTGCTGGCCCAGACAGCATCCCTAGCCGCGTCCTCAGAGCATGCGCAGACCAGCTAGCTGGTGTGTTTACGAACATATTAAATCGCTCCCTATACCAGTCTGTTGTCCCCACATGCTTCAAGATGGCTAAAATGGTTCCTGTACCCAAGAAGGCAAAGGTAACTGAACTAAATGACTACCCCCGTAGCCCTAACGTCTGTCATCATGAAGTGCTTTGAGAGACTAGTCAAGTCCACCTTACCGGCCACCCTAGACCCACTTCAGTTTGCGTACCGCCCTAATAGGTCCCAAGATTACGCAATCGCCATCACACTGCACACTGCCCTATCCCATCTGGACAAAAGGAATACCTATGTAAGAATGGTGTTCATTGACTACAGCTCAGCATTTAACACCATAGTACCCTCCAAACTCAACATTATGCTCGAGACCCTGGGTCTCGACCCCGCCCTGTGTAATTGGGTCCTGGACTTTCTGACGGCCGCCCTCAGGTGGTGAAGGTAGGAAACAACATCTCCACTTTGCTGACCCTCAACAATGGGGCCCCACAAGGGTGCTTGCTCAGCCCCCTCCTGTACTCCCTGTTCACCCACAACTGCGTGGCCATGCACGCCTCCAACTTAATCATCGCGTTTGCAGACCAACAACGATGAGACAGCTTACAGGGAGGAGGTGAGGGCACTCAGAGTGTGCTGTCAGGAAAACAACCTCTCACTCAATGTCAACAAAACAAAGGAGATGATTGTGGACTTCAGGAAACAGCAGAGCGAACACCCCCCCATCCACATCGAAAAGACAGCAGTGGAGAAGGTGGAAAGTTTTAAGTTCCTGGGCATACACATCACAGACAAACTGAAAATGGTCCACCCACACAGACAGTGTGGTGAAGAAGGCGCAACAGCGCCTCTTCAACCTCAGGAGGCTGAAGAAATTTGGCTTGTCACCAAAAACCCTGACAAACTTTTACAGATGCACAATCGAGAGCATCCTGTCGGACTGTATCAAAGGCTGGTACGGAAACTGCACCACCCACAACCGCAAGGCTCTCCAGAGGGTGGTGCGGTCTGCACAACGCATCACTGGGGGCAAGCTACCTGCCCTCCATGACACCTACAGCACCCGATGTCACAGGAAGGCCATAAAGATCATCAAGGACAACAACCACCCAAGCCTCTGCCTGTTCACACCGCTGCCATCCATAAGAATGTGTTCTTAACTGACTAGCCTAGTCAAATAAAGGTAACATTTAAAAAAAGGCAAGGTCAGTATTGGAGCATCAAAGCTGGGACCGAGAGATTGAAAAACAGCTTCTATCTCAAGGCCATCAGACTGTTAAACAGCAATCATTAACTCAGAGAGGTTGCTGCCTACATTGAGACCCAATCACTGGCCACTTTAATAAATGGATCACTCGTCACTTTAAACAATGCCACTTTAAATAATGTTTACATTTCTTACATTACTCATATCACATGTATATACTGTATTTTATACCATCTATTCCACCTTGCCTATGCCGCTCGGCCATCACTCATCCATATACTTATATGTACAGTCGTGGCCAAAAGTTTTGAGAATGACATTATATTAATTTTCACAAAGTCTGCTGCCTCAGTTTGTATGATGCCAATTTGCATATACTCCAGAATGTTATGAAGAGTGATCAGATGAATTGCAATTAACTGTAAACTGAATCCCCCAAAAACATTTCCACTGCATTTCAGCCCTGCCACAAAGGACCAGCTGACATCATGGCAGTGATTCTCTCGATAACACTGGTGTGAGTGTTGACGAGGACAAGGCTGGAGATCACTCTGTCATGCTGATTGAGTTCGAATAACATACTGGAAGCTTCAAAAGGAGGGTGGTGCTTGGAATCATTGTTCTTCTTCTGTCAACCATGGTTACCTGCAAGGAAACACGTGCCGTTATCATTGCTTTGCACAAAAAGGGCTTCACAGGCAAGGATATTGCTGCCAGGAAGATTGCACCTAAATCAACCATTTATCGGATCATCAAGAAATTCAAGGAGAGCGGTTCAATTGTTGTGAAGGCGGCTTCAGGGTGCCCAAGAAAGTCCAGCAAGCGCCAAGACCGTCTCCTAAAGGTGATTCAGCTGCGGGATCGGGGCACCACCAGTACAGAGCTTGCTCAGGAATGGCAGCAGGCAGGTGTGAGTGCATCTGCACGCACAGTGAGGCGAAGACTTTTGGAGGATGGCCTGGTGTCAAGAAGGGCAGCAAAGAAGCCACTTTTCTCCAGGAAAAATATCAAGGACAGACTGATATTCTGCAAAAGGTACAGGGATTAGACTGCTGAGGACTGGGGTAAAGTCATTTTCTCTGATGAATCCCCTTTCCGATTTTTTGGGGCATCCGGAAAAAAGCTTGTCCAGAGAAGACAAGGTGAGCGCTACCATCAGTCTTGTGTCATGCCAACAGTAAAGCATCCTGAGACCATTCATGTGTGGGGTTGCTTCTCAGCCAAGGGAGTGGGCTCACTCACAATTTTGCCTAAGAACACAGCCATGAATAAAGAATGGTACCAACACATCCTCCGACTTCTCCCAACCATCCAGGAACAGTTTGGTGACGAACAATGCCTTTTCCAGCATGATGGAGCACCTTGCCATAAGGCAAAAGTAATAACTAAGTGGCTCAGGGAACAAAACATTGATATTTTGGGTCCATGGCCAGGAAACTCCTCAGACCTTATTCCCATTGAGAACTTGTGGTCAATCCTCAAGAGGCGGGTGGACAAACAAAAACCCACAAATTCTGACAAACTCCAAGCATTGACTATGCAAGAATGGGCTGCCATCAGTCAGGATGTGGCCCAGAAGTTAATTGACTGCATGCCAGGGCGGTTTGCAGAGGTCTTGAAAAAGAAGTGTCAACACTGCAAATATTGACTCTTTGCATCAACTTCATGTAATTGTCAATAAAAGCCTTTGACACTTATGAAATGCTTGTAATTATACTTCAGTATTCCATAGTAACATCTGACAAAAATATCTAAAGACACTGAAGCAGCAAACTTTGTGGAAATTAATATTTGTGTCATTCTCAAAACTTTTGGCCACGACTGTACATATTCTCATTCACCCCTTTAGATTTGTGTGTATTAGGTAGTTGTTGGGGAATTGTTAGATTACTTATTCGATATTACTGTACTGTCAGAACTAGAACCACAAGCATTTCACTACACTCACATCTCCTAACCATGTGTATGTGACCAATACATATTGATTTGATTTGATTTTTGATTTTTGATTTTCAATGTTTTGGGAATGTTCTCCAACTGGTTTGACATTGGGAATGTTCTCAAATATTTCAGAGAATGTTAAGAACAACGTTCTTTCTTCTGTGGGTATTTCAGTACTTCAGCATAACATTTCCTACAGGTTTCATGATGGTTCTATTTTTTTTATTTATTTCACCTTTATTTAACCAGGTAGGCAAGTTGAGAACAAGTTCTCATTTACAATTGCGACCTGGCCATTTAGAGCTGCCTATTTAGAGTCATGTTCTCAAATTGTTCTGAGAACGTTAAGGAAACTCAAAACAAAAAACTTTAGTAAGGTTCAGAGAACATTCTAAGTATGTTATTTAAAAACATATACATTCCTTTCTCAGCATCAATCCAACTCTCTTGTATTATCTGGTGTGTTGGCCACACCCACTATTTGGCCACACCTGATCTTAATGAGTGTTCATTTCCTTTGAAATGGGGTCTGTTTGAATAGACAAAAAATGTACAGCTTTGTATCCATAAAATAATTGACATGCTAGAGCCATCCTTGGAGGCACCATTGACTAATTCCATGGATAAAAAACAGAAGATTATAGGTTGGAATCTCACTGATGCTGAGTCACAATAAAAAAATACATGTTTGCGTGATTAATCTGAAAGAAATATATTTCTATGAGTCCTATCTGTGCTTGGAGTAAAAACATTTTTTTTTAAAAATAAAGCTAGCAGTGTTACTAAAACTTTTATTGAAACATTTAGCTAAAGTTTTAAGGAAGTTATTTTTAAAAAACTTGAATTATCCTATAATTTCTCTTCTCAGAGCAAAACCTCCCAGGAAAACCTTCAATGATCCAGAGTGAAGTGTTCTCAGAACCTCCCTGCAACCAGAGTAAAATGTTCTCAGAACCTCCCTGGAACCAGAGTAAAATGTTCTCAGAACCTCCCTGCAACCAGAGTAAAATGTTCTCAGAACCTCCCTGGAACCAGAGTAAAATGTTCTCAGAACCTCCCTGCAACCAGCGTAAAATGTTCTCAGAACCTCCCTGCAACCTAAAAATAAACCTTCCCAGAACAGGGACATACTCACTTAAAAAAAATGTAACGTTTATTTAACTAGGCAAGTCAGTTAAGAACAAATTCTTATTTACAATAAGGCCTGCTGGGACGGGGGCTGGGATAAGAAAATAACAACGACAACAAAAATATATGGCAATACACACATCACGAAAAGAGAAACACCACACAAAGAGAGACCAAACTTCTGTTCTCAGAATAAAATAAAAAAAGGTCAGTTTTACTGGTCATAAAACTTGCTGGCTTCTTCCCACAACCAATGTGAAGCCAAAAACATGTTTCCCACAACTTCCAAGGAACCAAATGTGCTAGCTGGGAAGCTATACACACACCTCTATGCAGACCTTTCCGTGGACTAGACACAAGCGCGCAGGATATACACACACAAGCGCGCACATACACCTGGATATTTGAGACACTGTAGTCGACAGTAGAGCCTACACATATACCGACCCCTCACAGGGGGAGACACATAATCCCAAATGCATTCCACATCGTGATAGACCGCTAGTCTACTGTAGGTTGGTCATCAACAACAGATATTCCCAAAACTGTCGTAATCCATGCAGCGACATATCATAGTCAAAGACATTCCCAACAACACACTGTAAATGTGACAAATTCACACAAAAAAATACAAAAACAAATGGCCGATTAAACACTACTAGAGCGATATAGGCTCTCAAATGATTTTTTTCTTACCTCTTCCAAACATGACGGCGATTGTTTTACCGGTCTAGTATCCCAGTTTGAGTTCCATCCTGCTTGGACGTCTCCGGGAGAATGTAGGTTTCTCGTCTGGTACTCCGCAATAAAACTGCCAGTTTTATTTTTGAACCGCTTTGGATGAATCTTTTGATCGTTGGTGTTTTCGTCGTCCCTCGCGAATCACTGTTAAATTTCCTCTGGTCTGAAATGAACAGTGTTGACAGGCAGAGTTGAAAACACCCGCTGATATTCCGACATAGACGAAGTTAAAGCATCTGGAAGAATCTATTCAAGATGCCCTATCTATCCATAAACACACTGCAGGCGCTTCTTCTGTTTTGCCGGTGTCGCACACTGTCAACTCGGCTCTTTATGGGCACCTGAGCTTTTTAATTCTGGCCCACTGTAGCCTAGCTTTTATTCAAACAGATCGGTTGAAAAGAGAAAGCTATAACTTTCTTGCTGTCGTCTGAATGTTATGTGGCACAAATAGATGAAGACCGTTTCTTTTCCATTCCCGATGTTTTAGCTCTTGAAATTGACAAAACAATTAATCCACTCCCAAAAATGACTTGTTATTCGACAAGGCAGGAAAGCAGAATGGGTCAGTGCCTTCTCCGGTCTCCGTTACTGGCTGGCTCGCGGCAGACCTTTCAATCTCCCTTCTCTCGAGGAGATGATCTGACGGATGACGAGAACAGACCGTGGAGCGTGCGCCGCGTGTCTCACCATTATTTCTCTGCAGCTGTCTCTCTAGCACTGAGTATCTCTCTCTCTCTCTCTTGCTCTCTCTTGCTCTCTCTCTCTCTCTCTCTCTCTCTCTCTCCTCTCTCTCCTCTCACACTCTCTCTCTCTCCTCTCTCTCTCTCGTCTTCCTCTCTCTCGCCTCCCCCCTCCCTCTCTCCTCTCTCTCCTCCTCTCCT